>NC_051063.1:42736151-42751632 GCF_004664715.2 Peromyscus leucopus
GGCATCTCTTAAGCATTCCACTGGTCCCTAGTACTTCCAATTGTGTGACCTTGGCAATAAATCTGCATGTCCTCTGTTGACTCAGGAATCAAATGCAAAGTGCTCACCTTGGAAGTTTGCTGTGAGCACTCTGGAGCACTTAATAATATGTAATATTTGTTCTATTAAATAAAGGATTTGTGTGGAACACTCCTGGGAAGCTATTGGGTCTAAGGTGTGTGCTGTCGGTGTTCATATTGTGTGTGTGTGTGTACTTGTGTGTTTTGTGTGTGTTTTCTTGAGCATTTTAAAGTCATATTCCAGACAGCATGTTTTTGCACCTATGAATGCTTCAGCTCATACCTGTAGCAGAAACTTAAACATTAAAATGAGAATTTAAAAACCCACCTCTAGGCAGTGCTATTATTACATGTACATAATTAATAATTCCTAAATGTCACTATATCCTATTCACATTCAAATTTCCCCTTTTTGATTATTTTGTTTGTGATTCTGGATGCTTTGGTACTGAGCATCCTTCTGGAAGCCTTGCTTTCCTCCTGCAGGCTGACAGAGGAGGGTGGTACCACCACAGAGCGTGATTTGCGAGTGACTGGAAGGCTTAGTGATTCCACAGCCTCCTGACATTCCCACCAGCGAGGTGGGAACTGGGGCTCCACCGCACTGCTGCTGTGACCCCATCTTCTGCAGAGAATGGAAGGATCCTTTGACACACATACTCTTGCTAGGCAACCATCACCACCCGGAAACTCGATCGCTCTTTCCAGCTGGTTTTCAAATCAGAATCCAAAGTTCACAAAGTGTTTATTTTTATGTTTTACGTACTTGGCTTCTAATCTATGTTTGCTCCCTTAATCTCTGATCTGTTCCACGAATCATTTATCCTAGATATTTTCCTGCCCCCTCGGTTGTCATGATTGCTTTCCATAGGGTTGACTTTTCCTCTATCCTCTACATTTCCTGGAAAATGGTCCACTAGATCCACAATCTTGATACTTTTTAAAATATTTCAAAGTAGTGCTGAGTTATGTCAGGAGGCACATAGCGTCTGCTTGTTTTGGTTTTGGTGATGAATCAGTGGGTTCAGACATGGCCAACTTGATCACACCATTTCTCAAGTTTCTCAGAAACATTCAACCACCGAAGATCATTCCTAGATCAATCACTACTAGTTAGATGGGAATTGTATGTGTTCCCCTACATTTATAATTGTTTATATTTTACATACTACTTACTTTTATTACTGTAACTTAGTTTAGTGTGCTTAATCTGATGCGGAGTGGGTAAGACATGAGGTAACTGAAGAAAACTGCAGTTTTATCTTCAGTTTGTCGGGCTGCCCTTTTGAGGCTAAGCATCCTTGGAGTGCTGTTGGGTTGTTCCTGCTATGTCAGAAATTAACACCAGGACATTCTCCCACATGTGTGTGCTAAGGAAGGGTCTACATCTCATGGACAATCTGACATTATTATAATAGCACTTGTATTTTGGTTTGACATCACCTCCCCTTTGTGTGGGGATCATGGGAAGAAGTATTTTTAAAGGGAGATCTAACCCACCATGATTTGGGAATTTGAGAGAGGAAAAAAATATCATCTTATCCCATAATATGTCACCGCATCACAAATACTCATAAAAACTTCAAAATCCACAATGCAGAATCTAGTAGGGCACCTCTCTGGGGGCAGCACACTCTGATTTCTTTTTGGAGTGTTTGCTTAGCTTAGCTTGGTTTAATAAACTTCTGTTTAAACTGTTCTTGCCGCTTGACTAAATTCTTTGGGAAGAGACCTGTAACAGGCCTGCATGTGTTTATAGAGTATCTTTTAATTTCCTTACATGGGTGATGGTGAAACCAATGTCTTCTTTCCCTTTCATAAGCTGCTTGCTTTCTTCCCTTGGATAATCTTAGCCAATATTATTCGCCCGACTTTTTTTTTTTTTTTATTAGTACAGTTTCTTTATTGAATCTTTGGGAATTTCACATCTTGCACCCCAATTCTGCTCACCTCCCAGTCTCTCCATATCCTTCCCTCCCCCTGCAGTGCCCCACCAATGAAAATTAAAGAAAAATAAAACCAAACCAAACCAAACTAAGCCAACGAACAAAAAGAAAAAGAAAATAAAAAAAAATCTAAAGAACAACAACAACAAAACCAAAACAAAACAGCAAAAACAAACAAACAACAAGAAAACCTCTTTGTTCCTGGTCTTTCCTGCCTCTCCAGCGTCTCTTCATTTGTCCGGGTGGCATCGGGAGCCATGGTATTCACATGGTAGATCCTTCTGTCCAATCAGCTTTACTAGCAAATGTTCATTGCAATGAGTCACTGGTCCGGGTCAAGGCCTCTGGTTTCTGGTGCACCATCATCACTGGATCCTCACCAAAACTCCTCTCAGACATCCCATGGCCTCCCCTAGTCATGGAGATCCAGTCCCTTCACAAGCTCTAGAAGGTCCTAGATGGGGGTAGATGTTAGGGTGGGAGTTGAGATGGTCAGTCTAGGCCGCCAGGGCTGCCCCACTCAGGTGAGGGGACTGAGACAGCTCCTCTCTGCCCTTGCCGTCAGAGTCAGCTCTCCCTCACCCATGGTAAGGGGCGGGACCATCTCTCCTGAGTGGGGGAGCAACCATCCCATGAGGGTCAGGACCAGCTATCCCAGTGAAGGACAGGGCCAGCCCTGCATGGCCTTCTGATTCTATCACACATGGTTCCCTTGGCCCCCTGAGGCAACACAGACCTCAGCTGTCAACAACACAGGCCGCAGCTGCAGCAGGACCGTCGACCCAGACATGGCCCTCAGCAGCAGCGTGGGCCTGGATTTGCCCTGCTTTTTAATCTTGGTTTTACGTGTGTGTACTGTATTGTCACCTGACATTTAAATTACCTTGTTTGGGTCTAGTTTAGTAATTGTTTTTCTTTTTTTTGTATAAGTCAAGTGACTTATTTGTAGCTAGGGTTTTCCTGCCTTGTCCACAGTCAGGACAAATCTCTGTCTGTTTAGATTCTCCTATGTTTTGATGACTGCACAGGTTCAGCCTGGCTGCTGTTCCTCATCTCATGCTGTCCCCTCTCTCCCTCTTGGTAGTCCCTCTGGTTTCCCTCTAGTTCCTCAGAAACCCGGTTCTCCCTAGTGACCGGATGTGGCCACTTCCTTCCCCATCATTTCCTGCCATGCCTGCTTAGGGAGAAGCTCAGGGCCTCTCTCCTGTCCCCGTGTCGTGCCTACCACTCTAAAACAGCTCCTGTCAGATGTCCACTTCTGTGTGACTCCTAGCTGGAGTGTGTGCTAAGTGGAGGAGGAACATCATTGTGTTCTTCACTGTTCTCTCCAGCAGTGTCTGGCACAAATCCTCAAGAAATAATTAGAAGTTGAACTCAACAGCCATGAGAATACTATGACTGCTTGCTGGGGGCATGGGGATGGGTGCTAATTATAGACCTCAGCAACTAAAAAATGGGATACTGACTCTTTTGAGGAACTCAGTCATGCTGTATCGAATGTATATGCAGCTGTTAGGACTCTAAAAGCAGGGGAGGGGTGTTATATTCAGAGGTACCCAGCTTTGTTTCCAGAATTATTCGGTTGCATATGAAATCCCTCAGCTCCTGCTGATGAAGTGATTTCTTCGGAAAACTGGCTGCCTTCCGAGAGGAAGGAAGGCCCCCTGAGATGCTTCCCAAAGAGATGAAAGAATTTCCGAAATAGCAGCTTAATGTTGTACCACATATGGGCTTTTCAAATTCACAGCTGGTTGGAAAACCATTTCTGGCTTCAACCCATTGGAGTTACTGTCTTCCTGGCTTCAAGCACCCCACATGTTAACTCTTAGTTGTCAGGGATTTCCCCCTCCCCCATCTGCTCCTTCCTGGTCGAAACAGTATTCTAGTGTGTGAATCTAGCGTGACACTAAGTGTCCATGTAGGACATAGGCTCCGTGGGTTGAGGGATGTAGCTCAGTCGGCAGAACGCTCACCTAGCATGCATGAAGTCTCTAGGTTTGGTCTCCAGGTGTGGTAACGCACGCTCATCACCCAGTCAGTGATATAAAGGGCTCAAGGTCATTTTCTCTACCCAAACAGAGTTCAAAGACAGCTTAGCTTACATGATATAGGGTCCATGGAGGTGGGTGGTACACTTGTCCTTCAATTTTTTTCTACATAGTGTTGAATAAATGAGTCACCTATCAACCATCAATCAATATAAAGGAGAACATTGACAGCACCTCGAACGCTCAGCTTGACTGCGCTCACCCCTGCTCATGTCACCCTCTCCTGCTGCGGGATATTTGATCGCACTCTGACACTTCTGAGATGGCCAGGAAAGTTCGCATTGAATCAGAGGGCAGAACTATCTACTAGCTGACCAAAATTAGCCATAGAGGTTTTGGAGCACCAAGGATATTTAGAGAGACACAGGAAGTAGCAGGGTGGGGCTTAGAAAGAATCTTAGCCCTTTTGGATGGAAGAAGGCGGGAGAGAGAGGAGATCACTGGTCACTTCTCTGCTGCTTATTGGAGAAATTATTTTGGCCACTCCGCGTAGTTAAAAGGATATTTATTTAATGGCGTAACTCACAAATTAAGTAATGGGTAAGTCGCAGGGTCTGGGGAAGGTGTAACGCAGTCCAGCGGTGTTCTCCGGAGCTCTGCACAGTCAATCTGCACCGGTCAGCGTCCCGGCACTGAGAGAGCGCCCAGCGAGAGTGCTGACCCATCCAGCTCTCGGGCCCGGCGCCTCCCCTCGCCCTGCCTCGCAGGCGTGACAGTTGCCAGAGTCTCAATGGGGGTTGGAACTTCCAGAACCAAGCTGGAATGGCTACCCACTACAGCTGCTTCTTTAATCATTTAGGTTCTTACCCTGCTATCTGCCTCCTGAGTTTTTATTGATAAAGAACAATTAGATAAACACTTCACACTCCCTCCCTATGTGGTTACTATCGCTGTATAACGACCATCCCACGATATGCTTTAGAACAACATTTCCTATTATGCTCAAAGACAGATATTTAAACAGGGAACATGGGTTTCGGCTCATCTATTCATATGACACCTGGGTCTTCAGTTGTGTCGACTCCAAGGTGAGGGGTTTGGGAGGTGTAATCACCCTTCAGCTCCTTCAAACAAGTCTTGAGGGTTGTGCTGCTTTGATTTGACCTGGGTGTGGTCGCTCCATGGTTTGGGCTTCTGCACAGCATGGCAGCATCAGGGTAATCAGATTTCCTACTTGACTGGAAGATTAATGTATCGCGTATGGCAAAGCGTATTATGTGGTAGAACACTAAGGTCATTTTCTGCTGTCTTTCCTGAGTAAAAGAAATGACAAGAATTCTGAGGTTTGAGGGGAGAAGTCACCTTCACGTTCTGATGGGACCATGAAAAATTGCAGTCAGAGGAGAATATGGGCTGGGAGAGATTTCTACAGCAGTCTCTTGGAAATACAATCTGGTGCACTCTCTCCATCCTCATCTACTGAGAAGCGGGTAACGGACTTTCATTAGTGGATGCGGGAAGATGACTTTCAGTCAAAGTGATCCTGTGATCATCATGGGCCCTTTCCAGGTTTTACTGTTTCAATAATCTACCTGTCCGTCTGTCCATCCATCTATCTAACTATGTAACTATCCATCCATTTCTCTCTCTCTCTTTTTTTTAGAACTCTCCAGAGTTTTATTCAGTGGATCTCCAGGTCTAGAAGAAGGTGTTAGGCCCCTTGGTGGCAAAGTGAGGCTTGTGCTGGCCCTGCAACACACGATGTGGCAGCGGGAACTTGATCTCGGAGTCGTGGAACTACTCGACAGCCGGCCGGTGGCACTTGCCCACTGCAATCTCTTCCACCTCCATGATCTGGATGGAGTGTGTGCGGGCACAATGCCGGGCACCCATGTCTCGGTAGCATTGTGTGACAGCGCCAGCGGTGGTCAGGTCCCGGTACTCCCGGTACAGGCTGTGTGTGCCACTGCGGGAGTCATAGCGCAGCCAGATGCCGAAGTTCTTCACACGTGGCAGTGATTTCTCAAACACCCGCAGTACACCATCTCCTCCATGACATCTTCATCTTCTACAGCTGCGACACGAAATACCAGAAGTGAGACTTGGCCAACACATGCTGGGGAGCGAAGATGTGCATTCGGTACAGTGGTGGCGTGTGGCACTTCTGGGTGGGCAAGCAGTGTCCTACCACCTTGTACTCCCGAAGAGTGCCTGAGGCCTTTGTGCGCGGGCATATGGAGGCCAGAGGACAACTTAACAGGAGCTGGTTAACCTACCACATGGGAACTTGGAATTAAATGAACTCAAGTCATCAGGCTTGGCAGCAAATGCCTTACCTACTGAGCCGTCTGACAAGCTCTTGGTTTTGTTATGGTTTTTTTTTTTTTTGGTTTTGGTTTTGGTTTTTCGAGACAGGGTTTCTCTGTGTAGCTTTGCGCCTTTCCTGGAACTCACTTGGTAGCCCAGGATGGCCTCGAACTCACAAAGATCCGCCTGCCTCTGCCTCCCGAGTGCTGGGATTAAAGGCGTGCGCCACCACCGCCCGGCGGTTTTGTTATGTTTTAATCATGATAGATTTTGGCTTAGGAAATTATGTAGGCAAGATGAAAGTAACATTTTTGTCTTTTTTTTTTTTTTTTAAAAAAATCAAGACATTAATAAATATGCCTTGCGGGAAATAAGGACTTGGAAAAACTTGTAGAAATAATTTTCTTCTTAGAAATTAATGTGCATTATTAGCATAAAGCCTGAGAAGTCTTGCATCAGAGTAATCTTCCATAAGGGCCCATGAGAGGGAAAAAAGGAAGCTTTTAGGCCTGGCAGAGGGAGATAATAGAGCGCATGTCATCTGAAAGCGAAAGAGAGAATATGGGTGGGGAGTGTCTAGAAAGGTTTAAGCAGGGATGTGGGGTAGAGTGATAAAGAAGAGGAGGAGTGAGGGGCAGCCCCAAACTAAGTTTGTATAAAAAAAAAATCACAAGGAAACCTGCTACTTTATAAGCTAATTAAAAATAAAGTATAACACGAACCTCAATGGATAGATAGATAGATAGATAGATAGATAGATAGATAGATAGATATGAGTTTAATGGGGATAACAGGCTTGCTGATACAGGATAAGGTAAATCCAGTTGCAGCATCCTTGGAAAGCTGGGGACAGATCACATGTTGCTTCGTGCCACCTGATCCAGTCTTCACCACCCAAGAGAACGGCCACTGGAGCCCTCCTCAGATAAAAGCAGTCATGCAACCAGCCAAGAGGCCATGCCCCAAAGGCTGGTATCCAAAGCTATTGGCAGAACAAATTCCCACTACACTTTCCCTTCTGTTTAAATAAGGTTCTAAACCTAATAAAAAAAAAACTATATAAAATAAGGATGGTTGTCAAGTACTGTCCAGGAGAAAGAAAGGGTAAAAACATAAACAAAAATGGAACTACAACCAACAAGAAAAATATCAAGCAAGAAACACATACTAGATGTCCAGACCACGGGTAAATGGCAAAATACAGAGATTACTCCAATAGCTGTCCTATCCTGAAAAATCTAAATCTAGTACCTGATACAGTCTTAGCTAAGATATGAGAGGATTGTAACTGTAACCATCTAGTCTTCAACCCCATCAATGACCTGAGAAAGAAAAATAATATTGCCTGAGTGAGCAGGAAGTATAAGCAAGCAACTTCTGAAAATATGCAAGACAACTGGTTGCCTGGACAGTCACCCAAAGTTTCCCTGTGGTGTTGGGGCATCCACTTTTGGCTACAGGCCTAGAATATCTGCCAGACCATTTTCAGAAACAGGAAAATTCGAAAGACTGTCCTACCCTGGCTTGGCAAGGTTCAGCAGTCACTTTTTCTTGTGTTCTACTTGTCCAAATTGGACAGTGTGCTTACTGCAAGGGTAGTTCTTTGCTCAATAGGCCATTTTTGCCAAGAAGACAAATTTCATATGGAGTGTCTTTGATATCCAGCATCCTCTTTAGAGTAGATCAGTGCTGCCAGGAGCAATTGTGTCTCACATCAACAGAACTGTAAGTTATTAAAACATTTAAATGCCATATTCTCTAGGTCTATGAAGTGTTTAAAGATTACCTATCCATCTGACATATATTTCTGTATATATAGAAAACCTAACTAACATGACAATAAGAATGACAAGCATGGGTGACTATTAACCTATAATTTTTAATCAACCTAAATAGCTTAAATACTAAGGCTTCACATTATAAAATAAACAATCTGTAAACAGTATACAGATGTACAGTATAAGGACAATGACCTTGAATTTGTGACATTATACAAAAATATCTTAATCAGAGGTAGAAATGTATAGTGCAATATGACAACAATATTTTTAATTTGTATCAATATAATATCTATATATAATATATATCTCCTAAGACAGAGATAGAACAAACATACAGCATGACAAATATAATTTTATATTTGTATCAATATACAAAAATACTTTAAACAGGAGTAGGAACATATGTACAATATGACAAATATATTTTTGAATTTGTATCAATATACAAGTTATCTTAAACAGGAATAGAAACACAATTTTACATTTGTATCAATATACAAGAATCCATACCAATGCAAGTTATCTAAAGCTGATAGTTACTAAATTGGTTTAAAAGTAGATACAATAATCTACCTTATTATCCTATCCTATATATGTCTCTTTTTTCTTTTCCAGAAGAGATTCCTGAGTCTAAACTTTATTGATCCACCCCCAACCCTATTACAACTTATAACCAACTTTCCAGCCCCCATGTGGCAACTCATAATTGTTTTTAACTCAAGTTCCAATAAAGTTTAGATAGAGAGGCTTTAGTCAATGAAGTCTACTGCACAAACACAAGGACCCGAGTTTGAATCCCCGGCACTCACATAAACAGCTGAGTGTGCACATCTGTAACTCTTGTGTGGGGAGGTTGGGGGAGCAGAGACAGAGCCTAGAACTCAGTGGCTGGCCAGCCTTGTCAATTTGATGAGTTCTAGATTCTGTGAGAATGGAGGTATTCTGAATGTGTATGGGTAGATAAAGCTGCTCCTAGAAGCCATAAGGTAATTAAATGAAAACCTCAAAGCCAGGGATGGGCTACCTCTCTGTGAGTTTTTGGCTAGGCCCCAGAGACCCCCAAAATAACATAGGCTACTGTGCCATGTAGGCTGCTGGGGGCAGAATGGTCATTTAGAAATCTTACTCAGTTGTGGACTTTATGTCCTATACTACCAATCTACCAGGCAAGGTGTGCTCACTGGTATAGGAGTAATAAGACTATGCTGGAGAGTTATGAATTTGAAGTCCATTCTCCAGAAAGGAATTCACATCTGGTACTGCAAACCTGCTCAGAAGCCTGTGGTTGGGGAAGACATAGGAAGCCACTATGCTAAACAGACATGATAAGTCTGTCAGGTTGTCTCCTAGACATCTGTGTTGATGCCCAAAAGATGAGTGCCACTGTCAGGTTTGATTAGTGAAGCTTCCTTTTGCAACTGGAGAATGTCAATGCAGATTCACAACTAACCTAAGGGCTGAGAATATGTGACTGGCCAGTGCTCGGCCCTAACAAGGGCCATCTATGTCATCCCTCCAAGGCTCAGGGAACATCAAAGAAGAAGGCACAGAAGGAATATGAAGTCCAGAGAAAGAGCTGGAGCGCTGTGAAAGTCTGACACATGGTTGCACTCCAGCGCCCAGCAGCTGTGACTAACTGCGCAGGATTAAGCCTGTCTGTGTAGGCATGGAGGCCTATGCCTTTAGTCCTAGCATTCTAAAGCATATGCAGGCAGGCCTTTATGAGCTTGAGGCTAGCCTGGTCTAGATAGTGAGTTCCAGGTCAGCCATGGTTGCATAGTGAGACCCTGTCTCAACTCAATCAAATAAATCCACGATTAAGCTTGTTAGCATTCTGTCTCAGAAGAGGGAAGGGCTCATCAACCCTACTCCTCTCTGAGGATCTGAAGGTATTTAATAATTGCTGGTGTAGGGGAGGATGGAGGCCATTCATTCTCTCTCTCTCTCTCTCTCTCTCTCTCTCTCTTTTGATTTTTTGAGACAAAGTGTCTCTGTGTAGTCTTGGTTGTCCTAGAACTTGCTCTGTAGACCAGGCTGGCCTCGAACTCACAGAGATCCACCTGGTTCTGCCCCCCCCCCAGTTCTGGGATTAAAGGCGTGCGCCACCACCGCCCGGCTTGGGGGCCGTTTTCCTCAGTGGTGTAGCTGCTGGTAAGTTGTCTCATGCTCCTGCAGATAATTCCTCACCTGTGTGTTTCTGTAAACAACTTTGATTAAACTTGCTGGGACACCAGAAAACAAAACCAAAACAAAAGAAGACACCAACGTAGAAGGGGACTAATTGGGACAAGGAGGGGATCAGGAGGATAATGGAGAGTGAATTTGGTCAAAATACATTATATAAATGGATGAATATGCCATAGTGAAACTCATGCTTAACAGTAAAAGAATAAAATTTTCAAATATAAAAGAAGAAAGAAATCAAATCTTTAGGTTCTAGGGGTAGGGTTAGTGAAGAAACCAACAAAAAGAAAGAACTCTCATTTTTTAAATTTGGGCACCTGTTGGACTGTTAATGACCATTATTTCTACTCCTGTTGTGATCGCTTAAAATTACATTTGTTTATTTATTTTGTGTGTATGTATATGGATGCATGTGTGTCATGGGGTGTGCGTGTGTGGAAGTCAGAGGACAATTTATCAGAGTCTGTGGATTCTGAGTGTCGAACTCAGGTGGTCAGGTTTGGTGGCACATCTCTCTCCTTGTTGAACCAGCTTTTCGTCCCCCTGCTGTGATTGTTAATGAACTGGAACTTATTGGGCCTTGACACCTTCATCTATGTCCTTTATCATAATGTCCAGTCTGTAAACGGTACCTGACAGATGACAATTGCTATTAGCATTATTAAGCTATTCCAACCTCATCTTGTTCTCTCATTCTTCCCTAGAGCTCTACCATGAATGGAACACTACAGTTTACATCAGAGTGTTCCCACCCTGCTTGCTTCAGGGACCACACTGAGTGGGAGCAAGAAGCCCAGCCCCTCACTTCCCCGCACCTGCACTAAGGGAAGGGCAACAGAATGCTACTCCTTGAGAAAATCACTTGCTTTGGGGATTCTCAAGTAGTTGGATCTGTTTTTACAAAGACAGGCACCTTGATGAAAGGAAAGTGGAGCAGAAAGCTGTAAATTCTCTCTGCTCACCCTCTCCTCTCCAGCCCTGGGTGTCTCAGGAGCTGCAGAGGGCACTGTATTATATCAACTCATCCCCTCAGCATTCACAAACCAATATGCATGTCCTTATGTCAACCACATAGACTTAAGACTTATGCAGAAGATTGTCACAGAATCCAGTGGGATGGGAGAATGTCAGTCAGGCCACAAGTAAAGCTGAGCTTGAGGCTCAGGCTGGGACACAAGTTCTATCTTTAGGCAGGAACGGAGCTGAAGAGAGCATTAAAAATCTGGCCTCAAAGAACCAAGGTACCTATCCAGCTTTGCCCCACCAGGTTGCAAGGCCTGGGCAAGTCACTTGCCTTCACTTAAAATAGAGCTGAGATAGAATTCTAAATGCAGATGAGGTGAATTTGGTATTAGCTCCTAATTGTCAAAATTTGCATACTTTATGACTGACAAGGACACAGACAAGTTCATAGATTGTTATTTGTTGTAATAGCCCAGCCTGGGAATTACTTGAATGTCTACTCACAGTCAAATGGATGAACATATTATCTGAGATTCCCAGTGAAATCAATGAGGAAGACAAGAGATATAGTACGTGCAAAGACACGGATTAATCTGCCAGACACAAGAATGTGAAAGACCAGTGGCTGTCCCTAGTGTCTACAGTCTACAAAGAACACAGGGCTACCCTAGGGTCATGTTCTGCTTCTAGATCTGAATGTTGGTGTCTTAAACCTTATGAAAAATATTCTAAACAAGAGATGGCTCAGCAGTTAATAGTATGGCTGCTTTTCCAAAGGACTTGGATTCAACTTCTCGCACCCACAACCATATGTAACTCTAGTTCTAGGGGCCTCTTCTGGCCTCTATGGGCACCAGGTACACATAGACATACACACAAGGAAAACACCACATTTTTATGTTTGTAGATGAAATTGTAAGCTAGCCCCAATGAAATGTTTTCCTTGATAAGAGTTGCCTTGGTCATGGTGTCTCTTCACACCATCCCATGCCCTTGAGCAAGTCAGTTCCCTTTCATGGTTCACATCTTCTAATACTCATAAGGCGAGTCCTTGAATAAAGTTGAGAGGAAGCATGGCCATCTCTGGCACAGCTATTACCACCCCCCCCCAGCCTCTGTAGAGCCTTGCCATGCCCAGCACACAGCAAGATAGCCCCCTTTTTCATCACTGACCCAGGTCAGAAGACCCCAGGCAGACACAAGTCTGTCTTTGTTTACCATGCTGGGACAGTCTCTGAATTCAGCCTCGCAGGGCAGCTGTGGGGATCAAGACACTGTGCAAATCCGATAGAGATTACTCACACTGTTATAACAACACTCAAAGGCAAGTCTGCAGTCCAGCTGGCAGAGGCACCGAATTGAAGTGTGGACTGTTGACGGCAGCACCGATTACTCGGAGCTGAGCCTGTGAACCGTCCATCGCAGGCAAGCTGCAGACAAACAGGTTGCAATTCCTGGGGCCAAGAGGCTGAGTGTTGAAATTGGTTACGCAAGTGAATAGCCACAGAGTTTTGGCAAAATTGGGCAGAGGAGCCTCATGAGGAAAGACCTCCCAGCAGCTTCTGGTGCTGTTCTGTTTGCAGTTCCTATGAGAGCCTTACCCTGGGCCCCAACATAGACCATCTAGGTTGGGACCAGAGAAGCCCAGGCTACATGAGCTCCTGAGCTGGGACAGGTTAATCACACTATAAGCTTGTCCTGTTCAGTTCTCCCAATGACCTTGTCGGTTGAGTCTAGTTAACACCCTGATGTTAAGTGAGGAGAGGTGACAGTGTTTGACCAGATGTTGTGACAATGTCTGTGCATTGGCCTCAGAGTTCTCACTGGTGCTTTTCCCGTGGGAATGAAAATAGTGTTTACTGGGAAGCCACGAGAAGGCGATCACCCAACTCACAGTCCTCAGGTGTCCCGCTGCCCTGAGCTGGGTGCCATTCTCCTTACTTTATAGGTGAGTTGATGTCTGTAGGGTTAACCTGAATCTGCCACCCAGCAGGAAGCAGAAGTTTTAAACTTGGTTGAACCAAGTTGAGCCAATCCAAGAGCCTTTATTCTACCCCTCTGCCCTCTGATCCCCTTGAACCTCTGCTCACAGAAATGACTGCTCTCAGTTCTCTACATGGGCCAAGCACATGGCCTTGAACTTTAGTTCAAGTAGTAGTTCATACAAATCCTGGTTCTCTATCCAGTGGAAAGCTCTGAATGGCCAGGACTCTGGTCATATCTCATCTCTGTTTTCTGTGTCACCGAGCCAAGGGACCGGAGAAGGCAGGAAGAGCTGTAAGGGACTCAGAGCTAAATTAGGGGAGTTGAGTTTACGAGGGAAAGATCCCAGGAGCTTGTTGGCTGAGGGTGTGAACTGGAGCAAATATCTTAGTTGGAGAAGGGTGGTGGACATTCTAATGCTTTGTACATTAACTGTGTAGACAAGGACTCAGGAAGGAATACGGGAAGTCGGTGAGGAAGGAGGAAATGTAAGAGGCTCTGACGCTTGCTGCAAGCTAGCGGGCATGGTTTCAGAAGCTTTGTAGACAATCTTAAACACACACACACACACACACACACACACACACACACACACACACACACTTTGCCCATTGCATTGCTCTTTCATAGATGTCATGAAGATCATGGCCTCATGCCACTCCCACCCTTCTGTCCCTATGGAGGCTTGGACAGAGGCATCAAGCCAGTGAGCAGAAGCAGAAAGAGAACCATGGGGAAGGGAAGGGCAACTTCCATCCTGGTCACCTGAGGCAGTGCCAGGCCACCCTACTGGAGTGCCAGGATGCCCAACCCTCTCACAAACTGTCTGAGACCCATAATGTCGCAACTGCATGCCTTGCTGGGAGTTGACATGGCTCCAGGAAATCTTGACAAGAGGAAGGAAGAGCAGTCTGGTAAAGGCCAACCTACCTGGGGAACCAGCGTGGCGTCATTATCAGCCTGGCCAGCAGTGTGATGGGCAGGCCAATCCCCTCCCCCTCCCGCACCAGGACTCCTGGAAAGCTGCAGGCTGACAAGACTAATTTGATCAGTGATTTTTTTTTAAAAAAGCGATTTCATTTGGAAGCTCCATGGGTCTGTAAAGAGACCAGAAGTAGAACTACAAGCCAGAGGCAGGTGACTCTGAGCCCCTCACCACTATTTCAAAGGAAGCATTATGGTGGTATTTTATTTGTATTGAAATGTGATTTTAATTGTATGTTAATAAATAAAGTTTCCTGGGGGTCAGAGCTATTAGAGCCATAACAAGAGCGTGAAGGTGGTGGCGCACGCCTTTAATCCCAGCACTTGGTAGGCAGAGCTAGGTAGATCTCTGTGTGTTCAAGGATACAGCCAGCATTGGAGACACACGCCTTTAATCTCAATACCATGGAAGACCTGGAAGTCTCTACAGACAGGCAGTGATGAGGCAGTCATGTGTTTGTGTTTACAACCAATGAGAAGGCAGAACAGAAAGACTATATAAAGACAAACACACAGGAAGTAGCTCTTTTTTGGAGAGGTCTCTTGGCTTAAAGGCTAGCTACAGCAGGCAGGTAAGGCTCTTAGCTCTGATCTCTTGGCTTTCTTTGCATTGGTTCTGTGTTTCTTATTTAATAAGACGGTTGGTTTACATCTACAAAGCATTCTGTGCCCGTTGAGTTATTTGTGCTGTGTGTACCCCTGAAGGATGGGATGAGTGCTCTCTGCCTTTCTCTTCTGTCCTCCTCAGGATGGGAACCCTCCCCTTTTCCAGTGTATCCACCCTGTATACACCGTCTCCTCGTACGTATCACACAGTGGCCCTTTGCTCACACCATTGCTGCAGCACGAGGTGCTAGCGTTCACGTAAGCGTGAGCCTGAGCTGCACACACCCGTGATGCGTGAGAACTTGCTTCTGCCGAAGAGAAGAGAGAGGCTCTACTGTGTTTTCTCTGAGCAAAAGGGGGAAGGTTCTTGACTTAATAAGGAAGAGGCACGGTCTAAAGTGGGGCCCTTCATCTGAAGCTTCAGATATCCACCAGAACAGGGCTTCTTAATGTTTCCACTCATAACCCTTGTTGCCTAAGAAAGTTTTATATACTCCCAAGCATCTGAGTACATAGAATAGGTACACGATTAAACATTTACCGACAACAAATCATGTGCATTTGTGGGATTATTTATTTTTTTTATATAAAAATTAAGCCTGACTGAGTATTTGGTATTGTGGGGATATAGAACATCTTCAGTAGTTTTCAGTCAGTATTTTTTTTATTTGTAATAGTCA